>NC_056748.1:1102115752-1102118252 GCF_019279795.1 Protopterus annectens | reverse complement strand
CCCAATACTTTCAGATAAGGATTCAATAAATAACTGAAGTTGACAGTCAGACCCTTTCCAAACAAAAAAGATGTCGTCAATAAAACGGCAATAGTGTTCCATGAGTTCAAAGCCGGGAAGGTGTATGAGCGTGTCTAATTCCCATTCACTTAACACTACATTTGCAAAAGCTGGGGCCATTTTAGTGCCCATGGCTACCCCTCTAACCTGCTTGAAGATGTTATTATTAAAATGGAAAAAGTTATTATCCAAAACTAAGGACATGAGGGTATGTAAGGTGTCAATTCTAGATTTGTGTAATTTAACAAATTTGTGTAGGAAATGTTTAACATAACTAAGTCCTTCCAAATGTGGAATGCTAGTGTACAACGCCACTACATCTAATGTAACCAATGTTTTACCCACTCCATTGAACGAAGCTGTATGTAGTTTATTCAAAAAATCCCAGGAGTCCTTAATGTAAAACGGGTTGGCTTGAGCTATGGGATTTAAAACAGAATCAATATATTGTGCTATGCCTTCAGTCTTGGTTTTGTTATTAGAAATTATTAATCTGAAAGGGGGGTTAAGTTTATCTTTGTGAATTTTGGGGATACCAAAAAGTTTTCCAAGACAAGGATGAGGTGTGCGCATAAAGGAAAATTCTTCAAAAGAAATATCTCGACTCTTAACTAAGTTCTTTAAAGTTTCATCAATAACTGTAAAACTGTCATTAACTGTTTGTAGAGTGACTTGTTCATAGAAATCATCATTAAACAGAGTTTCTTCAATCTTATTAATGTATTTTTCTTGCCTCATTAAAACTATTCCTGTCCCTTTATCTGCTTTCATTATACGTAAAGAGTCATCATTTACTAAATCTAATAGAGCTAATTTCTCATCTTGAGAGAGATTAAACCATTTATTACAGCATCTAGACTTCATTAAATGTCTAACATCATTTTCACAAACTCTAATAAAGGCTGAAATAGTGTTATGCAGAGGAGGGTTAAACAAACTTTTCTTACGTAAAACAGAACAGTCAATTTTCTTTCCTGTGCAGTTAAGAACACCAGTAGTGTCTGTAAGGTTATCTGTTGTATTGTCATTTAAGTTGTCTGTTAGGTTATTGTCCCTGTTAACATTAGTAAGGGACAAAGAGGAACTAGGCTCTTCTAGTTGAGATTGAAAGTCATGACCGATAGAATCATTGTCACCAAGTAAAACTTGAAGATTCAATTTCCTAGCAAACAGTCTCAAGTCCATGAGTAGATTAGGAAGATTAGCTCTCTGTGCTGGTATAAACGAATGTCCTTTGCTTAAAACTGTGATGTAGCCTTTTGATAAAGATTTGTCAGATAGGTTAAATACACTGTAACAAATGTCATTATTTTCCACCTGATGGTTGGACAACGAATCTGTTAGTGAAATAGGAGCTATCATTTGTAACTGCTCCTGGTCATAATGTGTCTGGGTGGAATGTGATACCCAATTTTTCCCTAAACCTCTTCTCTTTAAGGGATGTTCTGTATGGGGAAAAAGTCTTGGTGTATCTCTTAGAGAGTGGAGCATGGGACATGGAGAGCCTATGGTGGCAGTGGGCAGAGGAGAGTCTAAAAAAGAATGTCTGGAGGTCAAGGGAGTGGTAGACTGAACAGGATCAAGATGGGGGGTAGATAGCACAATTGAAGAAACAGGGGGAATAGTGTTGGAAGAGGAGGAAGGACCAGGAGGTGAAAAGTTAGGAAGGGGTCTGTTAACAGAGGTGGCGGAGGAAGGAGAAGGAAAATCATGGAAATGAAGACTGGATCTGCATCCATTGAAATCAGGTAAAACATTAGAAGAAGAGGAAACAGGTGTTAAGTTGGCAGAAGACAGGAAAGGAGGGGCTGAGATCCTGTTTGCCGATGACAAAGAATGAGAAAGAGAAAAATGATTGTAAGTAGTCTCAGGTGACTCACGAGAAGAAAGGGGATTAGGAAAAGAACAAGTGGGTGCTGAATGAAGATGAGAAGAAAAGTCAGAAGAGACAATGGGGTGGGACAGATCATATCCGAAGAGGTTACCCCTGTTTCTGTCATTGAAAGAGTCCTCTCGAGAGAAATTAACACCAGCAGGAAATCTCCTGTTCGAAATGAAAGAAGAATTACCTCGAGTGGGATGGACATCATTCCCATGAGAAAATAAAGAACGAGGAGTGGGTCTACTGAAATGTCTGTTCTCTTGTCTACTAAGTCTGTGCTCTTGTCTATTAAGTACTGAATGATTTCTGTTAATGGTATGGTCCCTATGATTGGTATGATCCCTGTTGTTTCTAAGGGGAGGACGAGAAACATAGTTGGGTTTTGCAAATGGAAAATATTCACTTGACTCAGGGTGTAAATTGGAGGTATGTGCATTAGAGGTGAGAGAACTTGGGTGATTCCTAGAGGAATGTGAAAATTGAAGGTCATTACAGTTTACTTTTGGAAAAAAGCTTTTGAAGTAAAATTTTAAAAAGATCTGATATGAATTGGATTTG
>NC_056748.1:1102107359-1102115252 GCF_019279795.1 Protopterus annectens | reverse complement strand
TGGGGACCTAAAATTGAGTTTTCCTACTATGCTTTTAGAACCCTGTCCCCTGAAATTGATACTCAGGTAAACTTCCCATCTCCCATGCACTTCATTAGGATTCCTGCTGAGGGGACTCCAACGAGTGTCCCTCACGGACAACCTGGTACTGGTAGTTTACTCATGTGTGGGGTGGCTTGTGTTTTGATAATGTACAGCCTGTCCTATATATGTCAGTGCTGGGGTTCAGGGGTCCTCATGTGCATAGCTCCCGCCATTCAGATTGTACAAGGTGCAGCATGTGCATTGATTCCAGCTTGGACATGGCTTTACATCAGGCACAGCTTGCATCTGGGTGGACAGCATGGCAGTGTGTGGAGCTGCACTCTGTTTAATCAGACTACACATTACATGTGTTCCAGCCTGTCATACCTCTGGCAGGAGGTACTGTTGTGGACTTTACAGGTGCTTGGCGGCCCTGCATGAGGTACACCCACAGGCTGTTGTGGTCATTTCTAATGCTGGATGAAAGATAACCGTAGTAAACCACAATGACCTCCCTTAGTTAGATAGTCAGGACAGCATGTGAACATGCAATCATTAATAAAAACAGGACCCTCTCCTCAAAGGGAAAGTGTCCTGTCAGGTAATCCCCAGCCATAAACAAACTGTAAGGACAGATGACGGTTACTAATGCAAGACAGAGCTACATCTCCAAAAGGAAGACAGCTGTGATCAGCACTAGTAGAAAGCTAAGCATTATCTCATAAAGACATGCAAGGTCAACTTGGGACATAAATCACCAAAGACAATGAAGGTAACCACACTGATTTCTTCAGTTATGTCAGACACCTGGTTGGGGACCCTCGATATGCCTGAGTTGGTACACAACAACATATATTCCAGTGACCTGACAGATATAAACATTCCGGCGACAGCTTCAGTGTGATTTACCCTCCCCTTCACCCCCAAAAGAAGATAGTTATCACTGTTGCATGTAACCTCACTGTCATCTTGATGTCCATGTGAGAGCCACACTCAGCAAAGACACAAGTACACAGCATCCATGGGACCTTGCTGGTATCTCCAGTTGCATGCTATGTGGAACTCCAGAAGGGCTGGACCCTGATACAACTGCTATTTAACCTTAGTCTTGCTACAGGATATGTACCTGAACACTGGCGTACAGCAGCAGTGGTCCTACTCCACAGAGGAGATGCCTCCACAGACCATGGCAACTACCACCACACAAGCTTAACCAGCCTTGTCTGCAAAGATATGGGGAGAGTCATTATGGAGCTCTTACACAGATACATTACTGACCTATGGACCCTTTGTTCCCACTCAGTTCAGCTTTGTACAGGGCAGATCCTGCCTTTTGCACCTAGTTGACTACTATGAAACTGTCAGTAGGGCCATTGATGAGGGCTACGCAGACCACACAGCCTACCTGCACTTGGCTAAGGCCTGTGACACAATACCACACTCAGGCATCATAGCCAAGCTCAACAGCTGACATATAACGGCATATGTCGCAGGATAGTTGGCAAAATGGCTAGGAAACAGAACCCATAAAGTCAACATTGCAGGTACTCCTTGTCAGATTTGAAGCCAGTCACAGGTGGTGTCCCACAAGGATGTGTCCTGGACCTCTTAATTGGTATTCACTTCTTCAGATGAAAGCAAACATAGGGTTGTGGCTGACAAAGTTTGCAGATGACTGCAACCTAGGCACCATAGTGAATACATCACGGCACACAAATACTACAGAATGCTGTCACAAAGGCGATAGCTGGTACCAGACGATGGCCTGAACTGAATGCAACTGATGTGTATTCATCCCTTTGGGAGGAACAAAGTACCCGCATCGGTCATACATAGACAGCAAACCCACTGGAGCACAGACAACAAATCAGACACACCTTAGACACATGTGGATAGTGACATCTCTTTTGACACCCTGTTGCCAAAGTGGTTAGGAAGACTTTCATCTTGCCCACCTTATCATGGAGGGTTTTCCATCAAGATCATAGGAGGTCATTGTTCCTAATTATCCTCCCTTATCATCAGGCCCATGATTGAATACAAAGCCCCATATGGTATGTACCTCACCCAGCACTGCAACAGCTGGAGCATCACCCCCAAAAGTACCTACCATGAAGATCAGGGTTCTTCAACACATGTCATATGCTTCCAGAATAGAGGAAATCCAGCTTTGTTCAGTGTCATACCGCGATATGTACAGGTGACCTATGCCTGACATACAAGACCATGTCCAATCAGGGATTTGGTGACATGCTGCAATTGCAAGCAATCCAAATCCACTAGAGCTATGAGAGCTGAGGATTTGAACCTCAGCACATACATGTATAGGACATGCTGGAGGACAGAGTCATAACTCAGAGGCACTCCCACACTCTAGCAGAGTATCCCAGTCCATGTTTGACAGAGTCTCTCACTGACTCTCTTCAGGAGACATCTGGACAACTGCATATGAGACGGAGGGCAATGACTAGACAGAGGCACAGTCATGTTATTCAGTTACGTAAGGGGGTCATACTGTGTCACTACTAAGTCAGGAGGCACAATCTTCAGAATCATTCTGTACACCTCTATTACTGTGTATAAGGGTGGCAATAGCCACATCACTATGGCTAGGCTTATACATGCACTAGGGCAGATAGCCTAGTAGTAGACTATGACACTATGAAACACCGTGTATGTGTAGCTATTGTCAATCAAACAGTATGATGTGGTTTGGGGCTTGATATCTCCTGTATTCCAACATTGTTTTGTCTATTCCTTCTAGCATGTCTAGAGATCAGTTGCTAGTGTCCTCTCCTGCTCATTGGTGAATCCTGGAATATTGAGGCAATGTTACACCCTGTCTCATGTACACTGACAACCCTCTCTCTCTTCTATAAAACACATACATGTGAGATGCAACTATATAGCCAAAGTGAGGCTGAGCTCTCTCTCAACATAGGACTAGCAAGCATCTCAGAGAGAAGGTGAAGGTAACCACACACATCACAAATCCAGTCTCATGGGCAATTATCACAACTTAAGATCATACACATAGACACACAGAGACACTCTCGGAGGCTCTGATCAGGATTCTACTCGAATGGCAGTGGCCACTCACAGCAGACACTCACACAACTGCCTCCACAGGCACAGCATTACGCAACACATTGACTACAGAGTTTTGTGTACAAACAGTCACAGCCCTTAAGGCCAAAACAATGCTGACACACTTGTCTATGGTTACTCCATAGTCAGATACTGACGCCCCGCCACCAGATCGGTACCGGAGGGAGGTCACAGTAAGCTGCCTATCGGGCACTGGAATCACCTCACACATAATGCAAGCACTCAGGTCACTAACTGCAAGTACATATCTGACCTAGCCATTATCCATGCTGGTGTGAATCCACCTGGAGATAAATTCTCCTGACTACATGGAAAGAGACACAGAGGATCCCTCTGATTATGTAGGCCAGGCAGGTATGACCCTGACCTTCAGCAGTATCCTACTCCTTCACCAAGTATGATGGCCATAAACAGAGACAAGATGATCAGCTGTATTATTTGCTTAGACTATGGTGTCATTCAAAGGGGTCCAATGTCTGTCTGCTCTGGGACGACATGCTGGACAGGCCACGGTGATTTGCAAGGGACGTTTGCACCCGCCACCCCTGGGCTTCCGGATTTCGATGATGCTCTTTGCCACCCCCATTGTGCGCCTTTTTATAAGATTCAGATTCCTACACCTACCACCCTAGAACACAGTAAAGGAAGGGACACTAAGGGTACTGCTGCTCACGCCAGAGGCTGTCTCAACCCCTCAAGCTGCACACACTCTATGCCCTTCCTCAGTATGTAGCACATTGGATGTCTGTGCTGTGCCTGAAACCTGGTTCACAGCCTCTGACAGCACTCGCACTATCGGGTGTTACCTCATCATGCATTCCAGCACCAGCATCCCGGACAACACTAAGAGCGATGGTGGTGGGTGTCCATATTCATCAAGGACACCTCACCTCATTGTTGGTGGCAACACACGATGCATCAGAGACCATCCAGGTGCCAGTGACTGTAGGGCAAGACTGTTTTGCAGTTTGTAGCATGTTACATGCCACCCTCTCATACTCAGGTACCTCACACAGCTATCCTGCAAACACTGAAGGGATAAATGTATCTCCAAACACCATCCTACTGGGTGATTCCTAACTATCCACATAATAGACTGGGATCACTAATCATGCCACAACACTTGAATAATAAAGGTTCCATGAGTTCATACACTGAAATGCTATGGAACAACTGGTCCCAATCCCCAAAGTGGAGGCAACATACTAGAACTCATCATCACTAACATGGGGTCACAATTGTTCAACACCAGAAGTATACCTGCATCATTGGTGAGAGATCAGATCATGACTACTTCAGTGGGGAGTCCACATCCCACCCACACCCCAGATGGAAAACAAACAGTGAAGACCTTCAAATGCCTAATTTCACATTTCTAAGGACTGGTGTCTCTTCAAGGCTCCCTGCCAGCTGGGACACCATTACCTGCCACTGTATCATTTCTAGAAATGCCTTCACCAGCACCTCCAGGACTGCATGGATCAGGCAATCCCAAAACAAAAATGTAAAGACTCTTTGTACCACAGGCAAGCATCCAGTCTGGTGGACCCTAGCCATAAACAAGCTCTACAACACAAGGAAGGAGCTACTACAAGATAGATGCATCCGTAGCTGGACGACACCCTGCTCATTGTGAGTAAAAACACACTGGGTTCCCATACAATCATCCTGAGGCAAGTTTTGAGAGTAAACCCATCAGGACTCAAGGGACACTCATGAGGCCTTTGCTTCCATGTTTTGAAACCTGAGGGAACTCCCAGATATGCTCAGAATTATTTGAAATGATGTAGATATCACTGCACCTACAGACATTGCCAACATACTGGCTAGTGTTCATTGCAGATTCCTCCCTCCCCCCAACTGAGGGGTATCTACACCAGAGGATTGTAGCGCCCCCAAACATCTCCAATGCTGGGGTGAACTGCTCTAACCAAGGCAGAAAACACTTTTATCCATGGGACCAGATGGTGTCCCCGTTGTGTGCTCCATGAACTCAATGATACCATAATCAAGAAAGTTAGGGGCAGCTGCTTTAATCTTAGCCTCACCTCAGGATATGTGCCTCCAAGGAGGGTGACACGTGCAATGGTGGGACCTAATTTCACAAAGGAGGTGCCTCCACCAACCCCGCTGAACTAATTATCCCATCAGCTTCTAATGCTTCCGTTCTGCTAAGCTATGGAGAGGATCATAATGGGAATTATAAAATGAAGACATAGGGACTTTAAAGGTATTGATACAATCCAGTTTGGCTTTTATTCAAGGGCAGATCATGCTTTTAAACTTGGTTGACTTTTTCAAAACAGTCACCAGGCCACATTGACGTAAGGCAGTCCACACAGCCTTACCTTGACTCCAAAGGCTTTCGGCTAATAATAATACTCCCACTCAGGTATTTCATTGAAAAACATCACCAGCTTACTCTGCAACCCCAAAGCATCAATGCTGGGTTGCAAACGCCAAGGACGGAACACACAGGGTTGGTCAAAGTTGTTGGTGCCATGTCACACCTAGAGTTGCCACAAGTGTGGTGTCCCACAGGCTCAGTCCTGGGCCCACATTTGTTCAGTACTACTTTTCAGAAGTAATGAAACACAGAGTGATTATGGCTGACAAAGTTTGACGATGACTGCAAACTAAAAGCAATAGTTGAAACCCATCTGATACAGACATCTCCTTCAGAAGGGTCTCGCACGGATGATCAGCCACAGCCATGACCTTACATTAAACACTCAACAATGCATAGCCATTCTTCAGGTACAAACAGGTTACCACTACTTCCATCTAGGTGGGCAATCCTCTAAGCACGAGGAGGTTATCAGGGACCGTTCCAGAAGCATGACAGTGTAACCCTTTGTTTGACACCTCACATCGCTGGTAGTTTGGAAGGCCTCTCTACATTGGCCACCCCATCAAGCAGGATTCACATCTAGACTCATGGGAGTGTCATTGTTCCCCTGTACTCATCATCAGACCAATGATTGCATACAATGCCCCATTCAGATTGTATTTCTCCGGACCCAACACCTCAAGTGCAATTGGATGGGCCCACAAATTTCTAACAGGAGGTGAAAGGGTCTCAAACATATTTCTTATGCTGCCCTCGAATTTGAAGGAATTCCAGCTGTATTCAGTCACTTTACCGCCTGCTCAGAGGTGACCTGTGCCTGACATACAAGGCTATGTCCAACCCAGAATTAGGCTGAACATGGCTTCTGACCTCAAGACCTCTACATTCATCAGGAACTACAAGGGCAGGAGACTCAAACCTCAACACAGATATTAATAGGATGTGCTGGAGGACAGATTCATCACCTCAGAGAGTCCCTATGCTGTGAACAATATCCTGGTACATGTGGAGGCTGAGTGCACCACTGGTTTGCTTCAAGTGAGATCTTGACCAATGGATGGAGATTTGGGTGGGTATACCCCAGAGATAACCTCAGTATCACTGCTTGACAGAGCGCAAAATAATGGGCATATTATCCATCAACTTGAAGGTGGCAGAAGCCACAAAACTCTGGCTAGGCTTATTAATGCCCCAGCGATATTCGCATGAACCTATGCACATAGGCCTGGGGCAGTTCCCTGATATTAGGACAGTGGTCTGCAGCAAGCTATATAGTAGTAGTCAGTTTTAGCCATTGGTTTTGACCATGGCTATTCCATGCTGTTTTTGTTGTGGTACAAACATGGGTGTGTGGTTATCCATGCTATTTATTGCTAGTCACCCTCATTTTGTATCTTGTTCCATGTTTTTGCACATGTACATCACTGTATGACGGGTGACCTGGTATGTCAGGGTGCTGATGGGCTTTGACCCTGTTTTCTATTACAGCACTGGATATCTACATTCTCTATACTGTGTGTGTTTACACTGCACACACATCTTGGATGTTTATACTTCTGGCATTGCAGCATTACATCTAGGTTCCTATCCCTTTGTGGTACCCATGAGGGGTTTGTGTTTTTGTGGTTTATGATCTTTGGAGGGTGAAGAAGCTGGGGTCCTCAGGTGCGCATGTGGTACATGATATTACATTACTTAGCACATGTATCCATGCCTCAGGTGGTGCTGCAGGCCACCTCTGTCGGATACACATACTACACTCCCCTGTACATGTTTGGCAGCAGGTTGTACCATGTTAGGCATCCCTGTTACTGTAAGGAGTGAGTCAGAGCGGGAATCAGTCCTGTATTCACTGACCAAGCGATGCTATGCTGCTCTCTTTGCCAAGGCCAGGGGCATACTGGGCACACCTCCTTTCTGCTTCCATTGGGACAAGGTCAGGTTGTTCTCTTCCAGTCACCCCTGCCTGTGGTGGCCTTGGTAATGGTGGGATGTTTGGCCCAGCCCTGTGCTGGTCCTGCTGCAGTTGCTTCCGCAGGATCATATTATGCAGTATAAAGCATATATCATGATCATTTGGGTGCTACGTAGTTGTGTGTACTGCAAGGCTCCACCAGATGTGTCCAGACACCGAACCGTGGACTTGAGCAGCCTCCAAACACACGCCTATGATATTAATGGTTTGTGCGCGGTGCCTCATTATGTATGCTTCCTGTTCAGGGTGTGTGTGCATTTCTTGATGGGTGTCATCAGCCACGCTCAAGTATAACCTGCATCCCCCACTAGGTGTCCGTGGTGGGAAGTCCTCCTATTGCAAAATGATTGGAACAGCTGCGCCAGATTGGGATAGGGAATCGCGGGTAGCTCCCAGGGCAGCCAGCACAATAATATCTATTATTACGCTTCTGGCA
>NC_056748.1:1102092359-1102094859 GCF_019279795.1 Protopterus annectens | reverse complement strand
CGCAAAAACCTAATATCGCTAGGGTTTTATGTGACCTTAAGTTATACACACGTAAGTTAAATCTGAAAATGTTGTTTGGACAAAATAATAATCTGTTAACTAATGAACGTGTGGCTAGTACATATAATTCTCCCCTTGATAATAACTTATTATTATTTGAAAGAATCACAGCAGTCCATTTAAGGGGATTGAACAGAGAATTCTTTCAAAGTAAGCATGTGGATCTAACTGAACAGAATCTTATCGCCCTAGTGAGAGCACATAATATACGTGTCATGAAGCCTGACAAGGGTGGGGGAGCAATCTTAATGTATGAAGATTACTATGAAACCAGAATGAATAACATGTTGTTAACTGACAATTATAGAAAGGTTTCTAGAAATGAGTTAAATCTATCATATCAAAAAATTAAAAATACCCTAAGTGACCTGTTTATAGAGGGAAGTATCACCACAGATTTGTATCAGTATTTAACTATGCCAGCTCCTTTGGTTCCAGTAATCTTCGGTGTACCGAAGTTGCACAAAAATATTCAATGCCCTCCCTTTAGACCCATTATTGATGGACGTCAGTCCATCAATTATTCATGTGCTAAATGGGTCGATAATAAGCTAAAAGAGGTTCTTAAAACAGAACCTCAAATTTGCAAGGATTCCTGGCACGTGCTTGAAAATCTTAACAATATCCCATTTGATACAAGCCTTAAATTTTTGACAGCAGATGTCAGGGACTTATATACAGTAATTCCCAAAGACATAGGTATTGATTGGGTTAGGGATTTGTTGTTAAGTAAACATCTCCCAGGCGATGGAATTGATTTGGTTATCAATTTGTTAGAACTAGTATTAAACAATAATTTTTTTATGTTCAGAAAAGATCTTTATCTTCAATTAACCGGGGTTGCAATGGGCTCCCCTTGTGGGGGCAGCTTTGCTAACTCCGTTATGGCTTTCCGGGAGCATACCTTCTTGTTTTCACATCAGCTTTACAAAGATGTGGTTATTTGGTACACACGGTACCAAGACGACATCTTGATGATAATTAAAGGTAGCAACGAAGAGGCCATTAAACTAATTGAAGTTATGAATTCTTTTACTTCATTTTTGGACTTCACTTATAACCTTGAGGAATTATCTATTAATTTCCTGGACATTTTGATTCAGAAGGATATAGAAAAGGGAAGGTTTAATACCAGTATTTACAGGAAACCCCATTACAGTAACTCCTTCCTACACTTTTCCAGTTGCCACCCCTTCTTTCAGAAGAAAGGGGTGGTGAAAGGTCAAGTAGTACGTGCCTCTCGCATGTGTTCTAATGAGAATGTTTTTGAAGAAGAATGCAGCCTTTTGGCAGCGATGTTTTCAAATAGAGGGTATCCTAGAAAATTAATAAACTCTGTTATCCGAGAAGTTAGACAAAAGAGATGTAATGGTTCTCTGGGACCCATTTTAAAGATGGGCTATAATATCTGTGTTTTAGAAAATGGGAATGTGACTAATGTAGTAGACATACCTATTAACACAGATGATAGACGAGTTAACTTCAGTACTAGTTTTTTGACCCAATATAATGAACTGGCGGTGGAGTCCAGACGCATTCTTAATAACAACTGGGAGTTTATAGTACAAGATTTACATTCTAGCATCATTCTAGGACCAAAACCCCTAGTTGTATTCAGGAAAGCGCCTTCATTGAAAACTTTATTGGAGCTCCCCTTTAAAGAATTCAGAGCCAACAAAGGCATGCATAAGTGTGGCCATTGTAGTTACTGTAAGTATATTAAAACTGGGGCTACCTTTTTAATCTGGGGAGTGAAATATATTAATGACAAATGTGATTGTTTGAGTCAAGGAGTCGTTTATCTTGCCACTTGTACATTATGTCCTGTATTCTACCTGGGCAAAACGGAACGCCACCTCAAACAGCGTATATATGAGCATATGTACGCAATTTCTAAAGGGGTGGCGTCTAACGCCCTGACGAAACATATAATTGAAAATAAAACTCACAGTTTTTTGTTTAATGTAGTACAAAAAATAAATATTAATCCAAGGGGTGGGCCGTGGCACCTTAAATTGGAAGAATGTGAGTTGCTGTGGCAACTCCAAACTAATGCCTACGTCTACCCAGGAATTAATGAGACGTGTTCTATTAAATGTTTGCTCAAACAAAAAGCCCTTGTTAGGTGATGATAAACGTTATGAATTTTAATGGTTTTGAATATTCAGGATTTAGTGTTATTATTACTTTTATTGATACATATACACATTGTACTTGATATTTTTAATGTGCCTTCTTTCTCTTCTTCTTTTATTCTAGTTAAAAATTCTTTGTTGACTACTCGCTGAGTTAAACAGTTAAATAATTATTTAAGTATTATTATTAATATTAATATATTTTTTATAAATTTAGTAGAAGCTGCATGTAATAATGTATTTTAAGGATTTTGTGTGTTTTTCCTTTATATAATATTCTAGGGTTGTAATTGTTTACGATTGAA
>NC_056748.1:1102067359-1102087359 GCF_019279795.1 Protopterus annectens | reverse complement strand
CAATATAGACAGATGTGTGACATATTTGATAAGGCAGGGATCGAAATAATGAAGTTAATGATCTCAGAATACGAGAGTAAAGCCAATATTTTAAACACTGAGTTGAATGCTTTGCACCAATTGGTTATTTCTGACAATCATTTCTCCATGGTCAAACATGAATATGACAAGGTGTTCGATGATGTAGATTCTTTTGTAATAAGGTCATGAATCGGAAAATTAGAAAGCTCGATAGAGACTTAGATGAATATAGGAATGATATAGCTTACCCCTGTCACAATAAATTTTCCAAAACCATTAGATCAACTAGCATTCCTGGTAATGGCGGGATGAAGTTTTCAGCCAGACACACACCATGTCCCACGGAGAAGTGAGCGTTTGGCTGAAAAGACAAGAGACAACGTGAGCAGGATTTTCCAGGTCCGGGGCCTGGGGACCAAAACCACAGAGGACTGGATGGAGGTGGACCAACAAATAACTCTAGGCACCCACACCCAAGATGTGGCAAATCCCCCTAAAGACACCTCCCCCTGTACTGAACCTGCAGACCACTCTATCCTGCCTTGCTCCAATACCACTATAACCAAGCATGCCAATTGCACTATTTATACCAAGAATGATTTTACTATTTTTAATTACACAGACATGGTGGTTAATGACACAGCCTTTAATCTCTTTACCAAAGGACTCCATTTCGTCCCCACTAACAGAGCAAATTTGGCTCAGTTACTAGTTGATCTCAAGTTATTCACCAGAGGACTCAACCTCAAACATTTTTTCAAAGGACAAACTTGGCAACCCACAGGACTGTGTAGGAAGAGTACCTTCAATCCCCCCACCCACCCACTTCTTAAGTTATACGAGGAATTAATTGAACAGGACTTGTGTAACATGTACGACAACCCCCCCAGACCACACTCAACCAACCTGAACACCGAAGACTTTGAATACATTAACAAGTTGTTTGAAGAGCATATTAGAATCATGAAACCTGATAAAGGTGGTGGTGTGGTTCTCATGTACGAGTCTGCTTATGAGGCTAGCATGCACCATGTACTGCATGATGACACCCAATACTGCCTCACGTCCCGAAATGAATACAACATCGCACTTGCAAAAATTAAATCCTCTTTGTATGACAGTTTGCTACAGGGATCCATTAATGAAAAACTCTACAATTTTCTACTTGTCAACAAACCAATTGTACCAGTTATCTTCGGAATCCCAAAGACCCACAAGGGCACCAATCCGTTAACCTTCAGACCCATTGTCTCGGTGCGGGGTGTGACTGAGCCTATTGCCAAGTTCATTGACCACATCACAAAACAACATACCCATGCCCTCACATACGTGTGCAAAGATTCATGGGAATTTCTGAAACTTTTCCCTGTGTCCAACTGCCCCCCCTCCTCCTTTCTGGTCACCATTGACATCAAAGACCTTTTTTCCAGTATTCCCCACTCTACAGGACTAGACTGGTTTAGTGACTCTTTCACCAAAGAAACGAATTTGGGTAACAACTTCATCAACCTAATTACTGACATGATGAGCACAGTCTTAAACAACAACTACATTTGTTTTAATGGGGAACTTTTCAAACAGGAAAAAGGAGTAGCAATGGGGGCCTCCTGTGCCACCAACTATGCCAATGTGGTTTTGCACAGATGGGAACAGGACTACATTTTTGGCACTACTTGGGCACAGTTTGTCACCTTCTATTGCAGATACCTTGACGACATCTGCCTCATTTGGAAAGGTACTGAACTCCAACTGTCGAGTTTTTTGGAATACATCAACAGTACCACAGAGTTTCTGACTTTCACACACAACATCAGTCATGAACATCTGCACTATCTTGACGCTACCATTTATAGGATGCCCAATCCTTGGAACTACACTCCAAGGTTTACAGGAAACCCACTTTTTCGAACTGTCTATTACACTATGAGAGTCAACACCCTTTTCATCAAAAGAAGGGCATAGTCAAGGGCCAACTTATAAGAGCATCCAGAATGTGCAGTAAACTCTCCGATTTTCTAGAAGAGACTCACAATCTACATGACATGTTCACCCAAAGAGGCTATCCTGAGAACTTGCTCAACTCACTAAAAGATGAAATCTTTGCCAAAAGGGACTCCTTATACCCCCCACTGCTTGACGACGCAAGTGCAGATCCCCAACCTCATGTCACAACAGAGCAAAGAAATGGACGGCAATTTCATTTACACTTTCTCCGACAACTCTGAACAAATTGAAACTATTGTATCCAAATACTGGTTTGTACTGGCTGGCAATGACGACTTCAGGAGTATCATTCCGACAAACCTAATTTTGTGAGGAAGAGGGGCAAAACCTCAAAGACATCTTCAGAGAAAACCCATTGCAACTACTCACAACTCTCACAACAACAAGGGCACCTTCAAATGTGGTGCCTGCAAGCAATGTCCTCTCATTGCAAACAAATCCCACATCTACCTTGCATCCAGACACACCTGTATCAGATCCCCTGTCACTTTTCATGTGGAACAAAAGGGGTTGTTTATATCGGGCTCTGCACCACCTGTGGTGCCTTTTATGTGGGCAAAACAGAGAGGGAATTCAGGAAAAGGCTATACGAACACACTTACGACATTGAAAAGAAAAGGAAAGCAACGCTTTTTCAAACACTCACTTACATGTCCCAATTACAAGTTGTCTTTCATGATCCTTGAACAAGTGAACCCTAACATTAGAGGAGGGACTGGGAATCGACCTTGAATACAGGGAGCTTGTCTGGCAACTCAAGCTAGATGCAGGCAGGCCCCCGGGGTTAAATGGCACACTTAGTATAGGCTCGGTTCTGAAGCTCAGAAGGGCTAGATTATAGCATGTCTCATCCTATTTTCACTATTTTTCAACACTGTTTCTTTGCCCATTGAACACACTTGCCCCAAGTCACCAAGTAGTGCAAATTCATATGCATCATAACATCTATTTTTAAGGCTAACATAACAGCACTACATTGATTCTCATATTACACAGGACTGCTGACTTCAAACTCACTTGGATCACACACACCTTTTTAAACTTCCACTTGTATTTGTATTTGTATTTCTATCCAAACCTTTTGGACAAGCAAAGTTTTAATTTCATCATAACACTCACTTGGTTTACCAGTCATGTATAAACAATGCAATGTCAATTTAACCTATGCACATTTTAATGTTTCATTTTATTATTTGGCTGTTCATTTGCTCAAAACAGTCTCAATTGTTTCTTAATGCAACTCAGCTCTAACCAAACATGTGACTAATTAACATCCTCATTTAAACAGTTGCCTCACTGCAGGCAACTGTTTTTGACTTGAAAAAGCTTGGCATTCTCCAAGCGAAAGCGCTTGTCTGATTTTGCTGTTTTGTACCTACTGACTTTGGATTTTTACCATTTGGTCTGATTTTGCTGCTTTGTACCAACTGTCTTTGGATTTTTACCACTTGGCAACTAATAAAGGACTTACCTTTTTACGAACTATTGTCTTCACTTTGCGGTTCTGGAACTACTCTTCTTGGTGTTATCAGTTTTGCAGTTATTATATATAGGTATAGGGGTGTGGGGGGTGCAAGGTGGCTTGCCCCCTGCTTATATGTAGTTTATGTGTGTTATTGTGTTTGTATATGTTTTGTTGTTTGATTTGTTGTAGTGTGGGTAGGATGGTGTATATGTTGTCTGGTGTGTGGTGTGTTAATGTTCGCGATTTTGTGTTTCACGGTTTTGGGGTTTCAAGATTTTGAGCATTCACCTTTATGGTCTCGAGATATTGAATTCGAGATTTCAGTATTTCAAGATTATAAAGGGGAACCATATATAGATATAGATATATATATATATATATATATATATATATATATATATATATATATATATATATATGTGTGTGTGTGTGTGTGTAGATATATATATATATATATATATATATATATATACATACACATATATATATATATATATGTGTTATGTATGTATAGATATAGACAGGGATTGTTGAGTATGAAAAAGGTAGTGTGGAGTTACGATTGTAGGAAAAGGTGCAGAAATTCCAGCCACTGAAGTTTGTTTAGTGAGTGGCAGAGGCAGTGATGCATCGAGAGTGGTTGTTTTAGAATAAATCTGGCAATTTTTGTTGTATGTTTGTTCCAGTTTCTGCATTGAGGTAGTTTGGATATTGGTCAGGATGGGGGAAGCGTATAGTAGAGAAATTCCTGAGCAAGAGTGCTTTTAGTGGCAGTAGTGAGGAATTTTTTGTTACAATAAAGTAGTCCAAATTTTTGATGCTTTTTTTTTCTTTGATGGCATGTTATATGTGCAAGTTATATTTTAGTCTGTCATCAGTTATTACCCCAAGGAGTTTGGTGTGTGAGGCATGGGAGATAGTGGTGCCATGTAGGGAAGAAAGAGAAAAGTTGGATTTAAGGTGAGAGAATGTCTGAGGTAGGAAGAGAAGGAGTTGAGTTTTTTTCGGGTTAAGGATTAGTTGATTATTTCTGAGCCATTTTTCATCAGAGATAAAGGAATTCAGTGTTAGTGTGCATAATTCAGAGATAGTATTGGAGATAGATAAGACAGTAGAGTCATCTGCGTATTGCATTACACATGAGAGAATGCAGGATGAATGTAAGTTGTTGGTAAAAATGTTGAAAAGGAGCGGTCCAAGTATGAAGCCTTGGGGTATTCTTGTTTGAACTGCAAGGAAGGGTGAGAAAGCCTGCTGCCATCTAACAGCTTGTTTTCTGCCAGTGAGGTAGGATTGGAACCAGCCGAGAGTAGAAGGAGAGAGGTTTAGGTCTGAGAGTTTGTTAAGAAGGATGGGATGAGACACAGTGTCGAAGGCTTTAGAGAGATCAAGGAATAGACAGGAGATGAGGAGGTTGTTGCCCTTGCTTCTGCAACCTTTTGAGTAAAGGATAGTAAGGCAGTCGAGGTACTGTGTTTAGGGCGGAAACCATGTTGTGAGGGGGTGAGGAGATTTTCATGAATGAAGGACAGCAGTTGAGTATGTATACATCTTTTAAGGATCTTAGAGAGCGATGAAAGAATAGCAATTAGTCTATAGTTAGAGGGTTCAACAGAGTGCCACCTTTGTGCAGAGGAGTGGTATAAAGGGATTTCCATATTTCCGGTATGGTAGATTCCTGAATGGAGTGGTTGATTAAGATAGGTACAGGGTATGCAATACAGTCAGCAGCAATTTTCAGAAATTGAGGGGAGGTTATCAGTGGAAGGACAGCATGGTTTTAGTTTAAAAAGCAGAGATTTGATATATTTAGTAGAAACAGATCGCAAGGTAAAAGACTGAGAGAGAGAGGAGCATATAGGTTTAGGGGGAGGTGAGGGTGACACAGAAGAGTTCGTATGAGCAGAGTTACCAGAGGGTAGGGTTTAGAGGTGCTGTCTATGAAGTGCTTGTTGAGTAAGTCTGCAGTTTGAGAGGGAGAGTGATGGGGAAAGGGTTAGGGATGGTAGGGGAACCAGTGTGGAGCAGGGAGTTGATAGTACTCCAGAATTTGTGGGAGTCATTTTGGTGAGAGCTTTGAAATTTAGTTAAATATTGCTGTGGTGGTGCTGCGGTAGTGTTGTCGCCTCACAGTAAGACGCTGTCTGGTTCAATTCTCAGCTAGAGCGTCTTCTGCGTGGAGACATGCGTGAATGGGCATACCTTCATTGAAGGTTGTGCGTCAGGCCTGGCAAGCCGGTATGTAAAAATCAACTGCCAATTATTAGCAGACCGGAGTTCCGCTGTGGCGACCCCTAACTGGGAAAAGCCGAAAGACACAAATTGGTGTTTATCCAAAATAAGTTTTTTACATGATTTCTGAGTTGCTTATAACCTTGGAGAAAGGTGGGAGTTTTAGTGGTTTGCCATATTTTCCATAGAGCATCTCTTTCATGCATCAAAGCAGGAGTAGCTTTGGAGAGCCAGGGTGCAAAATTAGATTTGGTAATGATTTTATGAGGTGGGGCCATTGAGTTTAGGACATCAAGGAAAATGTGTCTGAATTTAGTAACAGCATCATTGAGCAGAGGAGTAGTGTGTGTGTGTGTGTGTGTGTGTGTGTGTGTGTGTGTGTGTGTGTGTGTGTGTGTGTGTGTGTGTGTGTGTGTGTGTGTGTGTGTGTGTGTGTGTACATATGCATATATATATATATATATATATATATATATATATATATATATATATATATATATATATATAAAAAATGTGTGTGTATATGTATGTTGCCCAACTTGCTGAAAATAATTGAATAATCTATGTTCTCAATGCATTCACTTGGGGATGTGATTTGTTGGTAGTCTATGCTTAATAAGTGAATTTTGCTATGTTCTAAGTGCATTTACCTGGTGACTTAACTTGTTTATAGGCCATGCTTGATAAGTGTATCTCTCTTATGTGTGAATTTTACAAGTACCTGCTGAATTTAAGAGAAGCAGTAGTTTAATAGTACATTAGCTGGCGAATTACCTTGGTTACTACCCAAGATTAAATTACATGTACTACTTAATGAAGTAAGAATCTACCATTGTATGATCCCCTAATTTTCTTTTTTCCCCCTCTATTCCACCCATCCAGTTTTTCTCTCTAGGACATTCCTGTTCTTTCACTATTCCACAATTGTAACTGCAGAAACGTCCTTTAGCATCTGAAACCTACTCCTGCTACAAAGGCAATGGACCCCTATTTGCTGACAGTTCAAAAAACTGCTTCATTCCTAGTTTAGAATGTAGGTTATTTTAAAATGTAAATATAATGCTATTTTTATAACTGCATAATATTCTTCTAAATAGTATTGGCGTGCTGAGCACCATAGCATTAACAGTCCACAGTGCCGAACTAGCTTCCCATCTCTGTATTTTTCCTGCTACCTAAAGAAGCTCATAACGACTCTGTAGTTGAGCTGCGTATCTCCTCTTAGCCATACTAAATACCAGGGCCCTTAGAGACAAAGCTACAGTGCAAAATATCAGTCCCTGGGTTTGGTCTCTTGTCTACATGCAGATTGTTTTTTCTGAGTGCTTTCTATTTCCTAGGCTTAACCTGCTCCATTCGCCCTCACTACGCTAGGGCTCACTCCGCTCTCCTACCCTACCCCCATTCCCACACACCCCTACATCAGTTACATTTATACTTACATAAACCCCACCCCTTACTTCCCAATCTGACCTGACTTCCTTTGCCCTAAGCCCAACCCGATCCACCTCCCAACCCACCCCACTCCCTCTCAATTTACATATCTATTCCCTTAACATTCCTGCATCCATCCATACAATCACTTAGCCATGTTATCACTATGCCTCTCCTCCACTCTTCTCCATATCACCTTACACTCTCTCTAATACTAATCCTACTTATAAATCTAACATCTCTTAAAACACCTTATCTATCCCCCAAGACCTCAACAGTCACTGACATACACTCCCCTACACTAACCTCCTATTCTGACATATCTTCCTAGCCTTTTCCAACCCAACCCACTCTCATTCTCAAAATCTAAAATCTTCTCTTATGACCACTCTACCCCCTTCCCACTAGCAAACAAGAACCAGTCTAATGTGACACGTAAATGATCTGCAGTAATACTCCCTATCTCTAAACTCTTTCTCGCTCTATGTGGAGATATTCACCCTAACCCCAGACCCAGTTCCTCCACCCAGAACCCCACCTATTCCCACAGATCACTACATTTTACCACTATCAACTTCCAAAGTATCAGGAACAAAATTCCTAAATTCCATGCTTGGATATCCCAAACTAAAACCAGATATCAAGGACTCTGAACTCCTTCCTCCTGGGTACTCCTGCCTTAGAGCAGACAGTCCCCGCAAAAAAGGATGAGGCATCACCCTGCTCTTCCTATACAGCCTTTCTATTATTCCCTACTCCTTGCCTATTCCTCAGTTCTCAAATGCTGAAATACTAATTGCTTTTCTAAAACTTAATAATTGCAAAAGCATATGCATAACATTATACCTACCCCCAGGGAACAATACTCCCCTTCTTGAAGAGATTTTAGCTTGAATCTCCACAAAAATTAACAATGAAACAATCATACTTGGTAACGTAAATATAAACTGGCTCAATCAACCAGATAGCTCCATACCCTCTAGTATCAACCTCTACAACTTTACCCAAATAATCACAGATATAACCAGACCAGCTAAAAACAACAGTGGTGGCTCAATCATAGACTGGATCCTAATTTCAGACCCCAAACAGGCATCCTTCCCTGCAATATCAGCAACCATCAGTCAGCCTTCGCCATATGTAAAACTTCCCAAGTACCCAACCAACATCACTATATATTACGGAGAACCCTTACTAATTTTAACAAAAATACTTTTAATGACCATCTAAAATCTGTTAACTGGAATACACTAAAAACCCTTCCACTAGATGAAGCAGTTGAATTTTTTTAATTCAATCTTTGTAAAAGTCCTAAATTGCCAGGCTCCTCTCCGTCGCAAAAGAGTAAAATCAAAACACACCATCTGGCTGTCTAAAAGTCACAAGTGGGCCATGGTCACTAGAGAAAAAGCCTGGAAAAATGGCAGAGAGCTACAAATCCCGCCGGCTTCCAACAGTACAGACATCTGCGCAATAAATGAAAACATCTAGTCATCAATGACCAAAAAAATCATTACATTAAACTACAGCAGAATTTTAAGCAAAACCCAAGACAATTCTGGAGCTCAATTTCTACATTATTAAACCCTGGTACAAAAAGTAATCCCTGTCCACACCCTAAAAAACCTTTAGAAATTGCCTCTGTCTTCAACTCTTACTTCATAGAAACCATAGCCAAACTAACTGCCTCCTTCCCACCCCCACCTTCTCAAACTAATCAATCCCCCACCCATGACCACCCAACAAACCCTCCCACTACCATATTTTCTCTCTCTCCAATCCCTACCTCTACTATAACCAAACTCCTGCTTAAATTAAAACCAGGTATCAACGCCCATGAAAACCTACCCCCAGAATACCTTAAACTGTCAGCTACGGCCAAATCCTACCCCATTGCTATACTCTTAAATAGGTCAATTCAGGAATCATACATACCCACAATCTGGAAGAAAGCATACATTCTTCCCCTACATAAAAGGTGGTAATAGGTCTGATACCTCCAACTTCTGTCCCATTGCTATATTGTCCCCCATTTCTAAAATCTTAGAAAAATGTATACACTCTCATCTCCAGCTACACATTCTGAACAATAATCTTCTATCACCCTGTCAACATGGTTTTAGCCCCACTCATAGTACTACCACTGCTCTCCTATCATTCACAAATACTGTTAACCAAGCTTGTAGTGTAGGAAAACTTGTGTCCTCCCTCTTCCTTGATCTGTCTAAGGCATTCAACACCATCTCCCACTCCCTTCTCCTCTCCAAGCTTTCCACTCTGGGCATGTCTCCACCAACTCTACTCTGGTTCTCCAACTACCTGTCCAATAGAAAACAATCCACTAGATGGCTTAATTCCACCTCACTATTCCTAGATACTCCCACTGGGAGTCCATCAAGGACCTGTATTAGGCCCTCTGCTTTTCAGTGTTTTCATCAATGACTTTCACTCTTGTGTTCCCAACAACTCTGTTATTCAATATGCAGACGATTCAACAATAATTTGCACCTCCAAGCCCATACCCGAACTACTTGCACACAGTCAGCAAGCATTCTCCTCCATTGAAAACTAGATGAATAACAACCATCTTGCACTCAATCCAAACAAAACAAAACTTCTTGTCTTCACGCCTAAGAAAACCACCATTATAAACAAACCAAACTTTAAAATCTACTCTTTAAACAAAACTATCTTGGAAGTTGTCTCACATACTAAACTGTTAGGTGTCACCATTGATGAAAGACCAGCACATCCATAACAACATTAAAAAAGAACCACCAAAAGCTAGGAAACATCTACAGACATAAAACACTTACTTAGCCCCACTACCAAACAAACCTTGGCCTCTACCTTCCTATTACCATCCCTACTATATGGTGCCCCTCCTTCTCATCAACATTTGCACATCCCTAAAAACCAAAATGGAAACCTGTTATAACAAAATCGCCAGATTTGCAACTACAGCCGCCTACCCCTCTCACCACTGTCCCTAACTTAATATACACTCAAGTGGCTTGAACTACCACAATACCTTGTTCACCAACAACTCACTAGTGTCCATAAAATTATCTACAAACCTCTCAACTATCCAGCCCTTTCCTCCACTCTAACTCAATACCACCTAAACAGACTCCTTAGATCAAAAAAGGAAACCCTGCTACTCGTCCAAAACCAACACTCCCTGCTGGTCATGCACTCTATTCTTTCTACATCGCCAAGCTCTGGAACTCACTCCCATCATCACTCAGAGCCAGTAACGATGCTAGCTCCTTCAAAGACGCCCTCCATCTTCATCTATTGGCAATGCTTCTGCTCCACACTCCATATAACCTATCCCCTTCCAGCTGTTCTCCCTCCTAACTTCTCTCTCATCCACTGCTTGTCATCACTATTTTACTATATACTGCCCTCTGCAATGTACATAGTCATGTACCACTTCTTCTGTATTTATATTTCATCCAATGTTATTATACATTTAGAGCTATTAAACTATGTCAGTGCACATGTAAACATTTTTGACTTGCTGTAGCTAATAGTTTGCTTTACTCAAACTTGTAGTTTAAACTGTATGTTGTACTTACGTCAACTTACTGTATGTTGAACGTTTGTCAATTTACTGTATATTGTACTTATGTCTACTAGGAGCTTTTCTCCCCAGGCCTCCACTGAAAATGGGCTCATTTTGGCCCAGTGGACACTCCTGGCAAACAAATGTAAAATAAATATATATGTGTGTGTGTGTGTGTGTGTGTGTGTGTGTGTGTGTGTGTGTGTGTGTGTGTGTGTGTGTGTATATTTTTTTTTTATATTTAAATATTTTTCTTCTTCTTTCAGCTGCTCCCATTAGGGGTTGCCACAACAAATCATCTGTTTCCATTTCTTCCTGTCCTCTGCATCTTGCTCTCACACCAACCACCTGCATGTCCTCTCTCACCATATCGATGAACCTTATCTTAGGCCTTCCTCTTTTCCTTTTACCTGGCAGCTTCATCCTTAGCATCTTTTTCCCAATATACTCTGCATCCCTCCTCAGCACATGTCCAAACCAACATAATTTTGCCTCTCTGGCTTTGTCTCCAAACCTTCCAACCTGGGCTGACCCCCTAATATACTTATTCCTAATCCTGTCCACCCTCGTCACACCCAGTGCAAATCTTAACATCTTTAACTCTGCCACATCCTGCTCTGATTCCTGCCTTTTTTACTTATGAGGTGGGCCATGCACAAAGCCTTCCGTACAATGGAGGCACCATGGTGGTCAAAAGTCAGGTTGCTATCAACCTGGGTGCCCAAGTCCCTTCCGACTGATTGCATGCTTAGTACATTATTATTAATGTGATAATTAGTGGAGACTCCATTTTCCCCAAAGGGGATAATGATGCATTTCTTGGCATTCAGTATGAGGCCATGCTTCTGGCACCAGTCATTTGTTTGGGTAAGGCCTTCTTAGAGGATATTCACATCACTAGGGAAGTTTAAGACAGCACCCAGTATGCAGTCATCTGCAGACTTGGTCAGCCACAGACCACTGCTTTTGGCTTGCATCTCAGAAAAGTATATCCCAAACAGTAGAGGTCCCAAGACAGATCCTTGGGGTACACCACTCGTTACGGGTCTACTACTACAGGTGGCTTCCCATATTTTGACTGAGTGGGTTCTATCAGTGAGCCAGTTAGCTACCCAACTGGTAATATTTGGGTTGATGCCTAGATGGGAGAGTTTATCTATTATGCCTGAGTGGGGAATAGTGTTGAAGGCTTTGGCTAGATCAAGGTAGGCAGTGTGTACCGTCTTCCCCTCATCCATAGCTTTGGTGACTGTTTTGAAGAAGTTGACCAAGTTTAAAAGACACAGTCTAGCTTTGACAAAACCAGACTGTGTGGGGTCGAGCATTTGGAGGTTGCCGAATTCCTTGTTTATAAGGTCCACGATAATGCATTCCATGGCTTTGCATTTCAGGCTAGCTAGGCTGATGGGCCTATAAGTGCCTGGGTCAGTGAATGCTCCACCTTTGTGGAGAGGGATCACAGTGGCTGTCCTCCATTCAGCTGGGATGAAGCCAGTGCTCAGGCTTTGGTTGAATAGGGTGCCTAATGGAGATGACAGCTCATGGATGAGCTCATGTAGGATACAGCCAGGGATGTTGTCGGATCTCATGGAAACTGTATTTTTTGTCTTTGAGAGGCCATTAAACAACTGCTCCATGCTGATGAGGGAAGAGGACAGGTGCTGCGGATGCCCTGGTTTACTGAATGGGGGCCGGAGGTGAAGTTTTCAGTAAACCTGTCTGCCAGTAGGTTGGCTATATCTACGGCATTTGTATATGTGGTATTGACCACCAGTTCAGACCAGATTTGGGTGTTACCTTTCAGACTGTGGACATATGTGAAGAAGGCATCGTGATTGACCTTAATGGATGTGGCCAATTTGGACTCAAAGTTAGCCTTAGAGGATTTCACCAGTGACCTTATTTGCTTGTTCAGACAAAGTTGAGATTGCTTCCAACTTGGCACCTGCTCCTTCTTGGTCCTGGACAACAAATTTTTCCTTTTATTATAAAGTTTGTTTATTACTGCTGTCCACCATACAGGTTTACTCTTCCTTGAGGAAGATGATTTGGTCCTGTCAGGTATTGATAAGTACAACTATCTAGGTGCTCATATAGTTTTTTGTTGTGGGCTTGGACATTAGTGCTAAATCCTACTGAAGTGACAGTGGCTGAGAAGTTGCTTATGCCTGTTCTCAGGAGATTGTAGTCAGTTTTGGATTTTTTTTTTGTTTAAATCTGAAAAGGGGGTGGTCAGGGGAGATGGTGACTTTGAAGGTGACCACTTTATGGTCATCTTACCATGGAGGATGACACTGTAGGGGTGCTACACTGGCAACTCATGTTGGTCAGGACCAGGTTGAGGATATTTTCACTTCTCATAGGGGTGTCAACCAGCTGATCTAATGCATTGTCATTGACAAAGTCAAGGAATCTCTAAGTGTTCATGCTTGGGCTAGAATAGGTCTTGCACGCTATGGTTGGGTAGCTAAAGTCACCCAGGATCATGGTAAAGGGTTGAATCTTGATGGATTCAAGTAAGTCCATATATATATATATATATATATATATATATATATATATATATATATATATATATATACACACACACACACACACACACACACATACACACACACACACACACACACACACACACACACACACACACACACACACACACACACACACACACACACACATATATATACATATATATATGTTCATAGGTGTGTACTAAAATGACCCTGGAGCTTTTACAAGCCTAGCACCTGACATTAGTTCCCAGTGCCTCTGTCAAGTAGAGCCACTGGAGTGATCCCTGGGGTGAATTTTCTATTTCCCATCCACTCATCAAGATTTATCTTGAAGAGGGCCAGTGAGGTGCTCTGTTTGACATGTTAGCATGGGCAGTCTCTGGGTTATGAACCTGTCCTTCCAGCATGTTTTGTTGTTTGTGTTAATGAGGTTGAGGTCTCTGGAGCATGTGGTGAGGTGGGATTAGGATTTATTTAGATGCAGCATTTCTAACAGAGATGGGTCAGACATGGCTTTGTAAGTCAAGCAGAGATTGCCTCTAAGTAGGTGATATGTGACAGAGAACAGTTGGAGTTTTTTGAGTCTGTCCATATAGGACAAGTGTTTAAGGCCTAGAATCCTCTTTGTGAGGTACTTTTACGGCCTTTCCAGTTGTTGCAGGTGTCTAGTGAGGTACATGCCAAATGGGGCATTGTACTCGATGACTGGCCTAATGAGGGAAGAGTAGAGGGAGACAATCACCGCTTTCTTCCTGGATGCAAAACCCTTGGTAATGAGATGTGCCACATAGAAGGACTTTCTGACCACAGTGGCAATGTGGTGATCAAAAGAGAGGTTGCTGTCAACCTGTGTTCCCAGATCTCTTATAATGCCTTCTGTGTTCAGTGGACTACCATCAATGTGGTAATGTGTGGGAACTGGGTTTTTCCCAAAGAAAACAAAAACGGAACACCACTGCAGCCAGAACGATGTAAAAGAAAAGAAACACAATTTATTTCAAGACCAAAACAGCGTTTTCGCTTCCAGAAAGCCAGAAGCTTCATCAGCAGTTGAAAGGATTAAAACCAAATGCATTTAAAACAAAGTAACTGGCGCTTGTTGACGACATCACCAACATTGTTATTGTTGCCCTTTTAAGTTTCATCGTTGCCCCTTTAAGCAACATTGTGGCGCTTGTGGTGATGTCGTCAACAAGCGCCAGTTACTTTGTTTTAAATGCATTTGGTTTTAATCCTTTCAACTGCTGATGAAGCTTCTGGCTTTCTGGAAGCGAAAACGCTGTTTTGGTCTTGAAATAAATTGCATTTCTTTTCTTTTACATCGTTCTGGCTGCAGTGGTGTTCCGTTTTTGTTTTCAGTGAGTTTATTTGTTTCTTATTTAACGGGTTTTTCCCAAAGGAGATGACGACACATTTATTGGCATTGAGATTAAGGCCATGGTTCTGACACCAGTCACTGGTCTCAGTGAGGCCTTTCTGTAGGATGGTAACATCACTTGAGGAGTTAATAATAGCTCCCAACTTGCATTCGTCTGTGAACTTTGTCAGCCAGAGTCCCTTTGTGTTGGCCTGGACTACAGAGAAGTAGATAGCAAACAGGAGCGGACCCAAGACCGAACCCTGTGGGACTCCTCTCATGACTGGTCAGCAGTCAAACCTGGAGTCAGCTACTATCACACTGTGGGTTCTATCTGTAAGCCAGTTTGCAGCCCACCTAGTGATATAGGGGTTAATGCCTAGCTTAGTGAGTTTTTCTATGATTAGAGAAAGGTAGGCTGTATGAACTACCTTGCCTTCATCCACAGCTCTGGTGACTGACTCAGAGAAGTTGACTAGGTTGAGCAGGCATGATCTACCCTTCACAAAACCAAACTGTGTGGGATCCAGAGTTTGGAGATTCCCTATATCCTTGTTTATTAGGACCATTATGGTGATGCGTTCCATAGCTTTGCATATCAGACTCATCAGGCTAATAGGATGATAATTCCCAGGGTCTGTAGTAGCTCCTCTTTTGTGGAGAGGGATGACTGTAGCAGTGCACCATTTGGTAAGGACAAAGCCTGAGGTGAGGCTATGATTGAACAGGGCACAGAGGTGAGGTGCCATTTCACTCTGTAGTTCATGTAGAACACAGCCAGGGATATTGTCAGGTCCCATAGAAGCTATATTCTTGGCCTTGGACAGTGCTGTTTTAACCTGTACAGCAGTAATACTGGGTGCCTGGCAGTCTACTGGTATTGTGATTGGTCCTTTGGGGGTCGGGAGGGGTAAAGTTGTCACTGAATCTGTCGGCCAGTATACTGGCAATATTTATTGGCTCAGTATAGAAGGTACGTACCATTGTGCAGTAGTTCAGAGCAAATCTGGGTATTGCCATGGAGATTTTTTACATAACTATAGAAGGTCTTGTGGTTGTCTCTACTATCTGCTGCAATTCTGTTGAGGCTGATATGGGAGTTTTTCCAGTCTTGGGACTGCACCTTATTCTGCATCAGTTTCCTTCTTCTATTGTAGAGTTTGTTTATGGCAGGGGACCACCAGATTGGCTTCCTTTTTTGGGAGAAGAGCGTCTTGGTTCTATTGGATATGGCAAGATCCATGCATTTATGTACATGTTCATACAATGCATTGGTGTATGATTCGGTGGTCATGCAAATATTCTTCATTTGCATCGGTGCTGTGAAGTTAGCCACCTCTGTTTTTAGGAGCCCAAAGTTAGCTATGGAGAAGTTTTTCATGATGGTTACCTCTGCAGGGGGTGGGGTGGGTGGGATGTGGATTTCTAAGGTGATTAGTTTGTGGTCGGATCTAACCAGGAAGGAGTTGACTACTGTTGTAGAGCAATGGTCGCCCATGTTACCAATGACCAGGTGAAGGATGTTGCTCCCTCTAGTGGGGGTAAGAATGAGCTGGTCCAGGGCATTGGAATTAATAAATTCCAGGAAACGGGCAAGTGTATTGGTACATGAGTAGTTTTCCCAGTTAATGGAGGGGTAGTTGAAGTCACCCAATATGAGAGTGTTAGGTTGGACCCTAATAGTCTCCAGAGTGCTTAAGAATGTGGAGTGTGAGTCTTGGGACATGGCTATGACCTGAATCGCTGTATTACCCAGTGTTAGCTGCACCTGAAGTATCTCTGATGCATTATGTTGGGCTACCAGTCTGAAGATGAGCGCATCCTTTATGAATATGGAAACACCACTGGCTTTGGAGCTTTGGTCCAAGTTCTTGGGCAGAAAGGTGGGAATGAGTTAAAGCCTGGTAGTGCAGGGGTGCTTTCTGCTACCTTGAACCAGGTTTCTGTTACAGCACAAATGTTGATGTTCTCCATTTTAAGGAGTGCTTCTAGCAAGTGCATTTTGAGATTTAGACTTCTAGCGTTGAGCAGCATGACCATCAGATTGCATTTCTTTGTATCTGTTACGATAGTAATTTGGTCTTTGGAACACTGCCTAAAAAAAGGCACTATATTTTATTTATTATTATGAAATGGGACTATTTATTTGTCTTATTTTTGTTTTTACATTTATACATACATTTTCTATTTACCTTTGTCATTGTAATACATATGGTTACATACATTTTAATAATATTTATATATTAATATATACACTTTTTGTGTTTTTAGTATTTTAGTATGAAAAGGTATTTTAATAACCTTAAAGAATTAGTTCAGTCATTGAGTTAATTAATTAATTAATTATTTAATTAATTATTTTAACATGTGACTTTACGTTTTGTATTTATTTAAGCAAACTGCACCACACTGTTAACTTGATAAAGCTCGGTATTTACCGAGCGAAAGCGCTCGTTTTATGTTGTTTGTGGTCACCTAATAAAGGATTTATGAAGCTTGCTGGTTTACGCTTCCTAGCTGTGGATTTATCATTTTATTGGTCCTGTTCTTCTTCTACTTTGGTGATGGTAGTGCAGGGGTGCTTTCTGCTACCTTGAACCAGGTTTCTGTTACAGCACAAATGTTGATGTTCTCCATTTTAAGGAGTGCTTCTAGCAAGTGCATTTTGAGATTTAGACTTCTAGCGTTGAGCAGCATGACCATCAGATTGCATTTCTTTGTATCTGTTACGGTAGTAATTTGATCTTTGGAACACTGCCTAAAAAAAGGCACTATAGGGGTGGCAAGAACCTTGGCCAGTATCCAGAAGCCCAGGAGTGACAGATGTAGGCCATCTCTGCCAAAGCATCGAGGTCTGTCAATCATGTCATTCCAGGCAGACAGATACTGGATCCCCTTAGAATGACACCAGAAACTTAGCCAGTTGTTGAAATCAATAATTTTCTGCTTGTACTATGGTATCATTCTGGGTGATGGTAGGATGCTGCTCAGGGCTAGGGTCATACCCGCCTGGGCTACATAATCCGAGAGCTCCTCCACATCTCTTTTCATGTAGTCCAGGGAGGTATGTCTCACGTCGTTCACACCCACATGTACAATGACAGAGACATTGTTGTTGAGGAACCTGAGTGCATGTGTTATGTGGTGGATCCTGGGACCTGACAAGCAGCTGACTGTAACTTTCTCCTTATTCAACCTAGTGAGTGGGACATCATTGTGCCTATCGAGTCAGCTATGACTAGTGTGTTGGGCATGCTGTTTTGCCTTAGGGGCTTTGGTTGAGTGGCACACTGTTTAGGAAAGTTATGTGTCTCATGATTAGTGTTGTATTGTGGTGGTCGAGTACGTTTCTGTCTTGGAGGTCTCTGCTGTTTGGGTACATTTTTATTGAGAGCCTCTGCAAAGGTGGGTGTGTGGTTTGTGTTTTTATGTTAAGGCAGTGATGATGTGTGTTCTGGAGGGCTAGGTGTTCCATGTGTGGTGGTGCAAGTGTTGATCTTCTCCTCTTGACCAGGTATGCCAGTCTTGGCTAGAAAGTGCATGGCTTCCAATGTGGATATATAAGTGCATCTCTGGTAAGTCTGAGTGTTGGGAGGTAGGAGGAGAGGGTTGTCAGTGTACATGAGGCAGTTGCTACATTGCCTCAGGATGGCCAAGTTCACCAGGTTAATAGGAGAAAGCACAGGGAATTGACCTTTAGACATGCCTGGAGCGGTGGGCATTAATAATAAGTATTGGAGCTGTTTTCTTGCATAACATTTAGTGCTGGTAGATTACCGACCTACCTGCTGGTATCTTACCTATATTAAACTTATCTAAGCACACACACTTATTTTTTGCCCCTCTCTCTGCCCCTCCCTTGCCTCTTCCTTCCAAATGTATCTTCCAAACAGATGCCTTCGATCTAACTTCCAAAATCTAATGGAGCTACATAAACCTGCCTGCCCTCCAGGCAAACATCTACTATCCTTCTGCTTAGCATGCCACTGGAATCCTCTCCCATGTCTAATCCGTACCACTAACAGTCTCTCCATCTTTAAAACTTTACTTCACTCACACCTAATCTCACAGTGGGAATGCTCTTGTTCTCATCCTGCATAACATCCTACTATAATTCTCTCTTTACTAAACATCTCTGCTAATAACCTTCTTTAGCCCATAATCTCCTGAAGGAACTTGCATTCTTTTTTACTACATTTATTTGTAAATAATGGAATTTTTCATGCATTTGCTCCATCAAATGCCAATTTATTGTAACTGTTGTTATCATGTATTTTCTTTCTCTAATTTCTGATTAAGTGTTTTGTAAACTTTGTAAAGATTGTTATTTTGTAATCTTGTAATTCTGAAATTTACTATATTTGTATTTACTGGAGGTTTTCTCCCCAGGACTCCATTGAAAATGGGCTCCATGTGGCCCAATGGACCATCCCGGTAAAGAAACTGCAAATAAAATAAAATAAATAAAGGGTAGCACTTTTGTGTGCTATAATAATTGCTACAAGAAGTCTCGTAAAGTGATAAACTAATACGCTAGTAAAAGTGCAGGAGAGGAGAGAACTAGCAGATCTAAAGGAAAAATTGGAGAGCAGACTTTGGCACCACTCAGAAGCTTACAAACAGTCCTTGACACAGCAAATCTATATCTGGACTGGACTAGTTACAAGAAAGGCAGGAAACAAGCACAAACACAGGCTTTTAAACCAGAAAGTTGAAAGAGATGGAAAAACTGCCCAAACGGACAATAAACTACAATTTCTGGGCCAGAAACCACTCCTCTTGTGGTAGATAGGCTATCTCGTGCTTACCACTCCCACTGATAAGCTAGAAGGCTTTCCTCCAACAAAGAAAGGCTTGGGGGGGCTCAGAAGTTTACAAACAATCCTGGATACAGCAAATCTGTATCTTGACTACACTGGTTACAGGAAAGGCAGGAAACAAGTGCAAAAGCAGGCTTTTAAACCAGAAAGTTGAAAGACATGGAAAAAACTTTTTTTTTTTTTTTTTTAGTAAAGTGGAAAGGGAGAAAAAAGGAACAGAAGATAGTTCAAGGTTAAGAACCCAAGTGGGTTGGCCTTCTCAAATGTTCTCTGTGTATTAGGTAGAATGAGCTAATGACACTAGATGGGAAGGAGTGTCACAGATCAAATTTACAGTGGGGGGCAACTGCAAAGCCAAGAAGTATAAGAGTAAGACACGAATAGGGAGAGAGGGTGGGAACTATTACAGCTACTAGCTACACTATTTTTGGCAGAAAACACTACAGAAATGTTTATCACAGCAGAAAAACAGCAGTGAGCTACAAAATGAAAGTTTTAAACAGATAAAGGAGCAGGGAGACTAGAGAATGCTTTTAACTGCAAACAGATCAGTATATGATACACACCTTGGCAGGAAATCAGA